>NW_027307847.1:0-5000 GCF_047496885.1 Scyliorhinus torazame
AACCCTAACCCTAACCCTAACCCTAACCCTAACCCTAACCCTAACCCTAACCCTAACCCTAACCCTAACCCTAACCCTAACCCTAACCCTAACCCTAACCCTAACCCTAACCCTAACCCTAACCCTAACCCTAACCCTAACCCTAACCCTAACCCTAACCCTAACCCTAACCCTAACCCTAACCCTAACCCTAACCCTAACCCTAACCCTAACCCTAACCCTAACCCTAACCCTAACCCTAACCCTAACCCTAACCCTAACCCTAACCCTAACCCTAACCCTAACCCTAACCCTAACCCTAACCCTAACCCTAACCCTAACCCTAACCCTAACCCTAACCCTAACCCTAACCCTAACCCTAACCCTAACCCTAACCCTAACCCTAACCCTAACCCTAACCCTAACCCTAACCCTAACCCTAACCCTAACCCTAACCCTAACCCTAACCCTAACCCTAACCCTAACCCTAACCCTAACCCTAACCCTAACCCTAACCCTAACCCTAACCCTAACCCTAACCCTAACCCTAACCCTAACCCTAACCCTAACCCTAACCCTAACCCTAACCCTAACCCTAACCCTAACCCTAACCCTAACCCTAACCCTAACCCTAACCCTAACCCTAACCCTAACCCTAACCCTAACCCTAACCCTAACCCTAACCCTAACCCTAACCCTAACCCTAACCCTAACCCTAACCCTAACCCTAACCCTAACCCTAACCCTAACCCTAACCCTAACCCTAACCCTAACCCTAACCCTAACCCTAACCCTAACCCTAACCCTAACCCTAACCCTAACCCTAACCCTAACCCTAACCCTAACCCTAACCCTAACCCTAACCCTAACCCTAACCCTAACCCTAACCCTAACCCTAACCCTAACCCTAACCCTAACCCTAACCCTAACCCTAACCCTAACCCTAACCCTAACCCTAACCCTAACCCTAACCCTAACCCTAACCCTAACCCTAACCCTAACCCTAACCCTAACCCTAACCCTAACCCTAACCCTAACCCTAACCCTAACCCTAACCCTAACCCTAACCCTAACCCTAACCCTAACCCTAACCCTAACCCTAACCCTAACCCTAACCCTAACCCTAACCCTAACCCTAACCCTAACCCTAACCCTAACCCTAACCCTAACCCTAACCCTAACCCTAACCCTAACCCTAACCCTAACCCTAACCCTAACCCTAACCCTAACCCTAACCCTAACCCTAACCCTAACCCTAACCCTAACCCTAACCCTAACCCTAACCCTAACCCTAACCCTAACCCTAACCCTAACCCTAACCCTAACCCTAACCCTAACCCTAACCCTAACCCTAACCCTAACCCTAACCCTAACCCTAACCCTAACCCTAACCCTAACCCTAACCCTAACCCTAACCCTAACCCTAACCCTAACCCTAACCCTAACCCTAACCCTAACCCTAACCCTAACCCTAACCCTAACCCTAACCCTAACCCTAACCCTAACCCTAACCCTAACCCTAACCCTAACCCTAACCCTAACCCTAACCCTAACCCTAACCCTAACCCTAACCCTAACCCTAACCCTAACCCTAACCCTAACCCTAACCCTAACCCTAACCCTAACCCTAACCCTAACCCTAACCCTAACCCTAACCCTAACCCTAACCCTAACCCTAACCCTAACCCTAACCCTAACCCTAACCCTAACCCTAACCCTAACCCTAACCCTAACCCTAACCCTAACCCTAACCCTAACCCTAACCCTAACCCTAACCCTAACCCTAACCCTAACCCTAACCCTAACCCTAACCCTAACCCTAACCCTAACCCTAACCCTAACCCTAACCCTAACCCTAACCCTAACCCTAACCCTAACCCTAACCCTAACCCTAACCCTAACCCTAACCCTAACCCTAACCCTAACCCTAACCCTAACCCTAACCCTAACCCTAACCCTAACCCTAACCCTAACCCTAACCCTAACCCTAACCCTAACCCTAACCCTAACCCTAACCCTAACCCTAACCCTAACCCTAACCCTAACCCTAACCCTAACCCTAACCCTAACCCTAACCCTAACCCTAACCCTAACCCTAACCCTAACCCTAACCCTAACCCTAACCCTAACCCTAACCCTAACCCTAACCCTAACCCTAACCCTAACCCTAACCCTAACCCTAACCCTAACCCTAACCCTAACCCTAACCCTAACCCTAACCCTAACCCTAACCCTAACCCTAACCCTAACCCTAACCCTAACCCTAACCCTAACCCTAACCCTAACCCTAACCCTAACCCTAACCCTAACCCTAACCCTAACCCTAACCCTAACCCTAACCCTAACCCTAACCCTAACCCTAACCCTAACCCTAACCCTAACCCTAACCCTAACCCTAACCCTAACCCTAACCCTAACCCTAACCCTAACCCTAACCCTAACCCTAACCCTAACCCTAACCCTAACCCTAACCCTAACCCTAACCCTAACCCTAACCCTAACCCTAACCCTAACCCTAACCCTAACCCTAACCCTAACCCTAACCCTAACCCTAACCCTAACCCTAACCCTAACCCTAACCCTAACCCTAACCCTAACCCTAACCCTAACCCTAACCCTAACCCTAACCCTAACCCTAACCCTAACCCTAACCCTAACCCTAACCCTAACCCTAACCCTAACCCTAACCCTAACCCTAACCCTAACCCTAACCCTAACCCTAACCCTAACCCTAACCCTAACCCTAACCCTAACCCTAACCCTAACCCTAACCCTAACCCTAACCCTAACCCTAACCCTAACCCTAACCCTAACCCTAACCCTAACCCTAACCCTAACCCTAACCCTAACCCTAACCCTAACCCTAACCCTAACCCTAACCCTAACCCTAACCCTAACCCTAACCCTAACCCTAACCCTAACCCTAACCCTAACCCTAACCCTAACCCTAACCCTAACCCTAACCCTAACCCTAACCCTAACCCTAACCCTAACCCTAACCCTAACCCTAACCCTAACCCTAACCCTAACCCTAACCCTAACCCTAACCCTAACCCTAACCCTAACCCTAACCCTAACCCTAACCCTAACCCTAACCCTAACCCTAACCCTAACCCTAACCCTAACCCTAACCCTAACCCTAACCCTAACCCTAACCCTAACCCTAACCCTAACCCTAACCCTAACCCTAACCCTAACCCTAACCCTAACCCTAACCCTAACCCTAACCCTAACCCTAACCCTAACCCTAACCCTAACCCTAACCCTAACCCTAACCCTAACCCTAACCCTAACCCTAACCCTAACCCTAACCCTAACCCTAACCCTAACCCTAACCCTAACCCTAACCCTAACCCTAACCCTAACCCTAACCCTAACCCTAACCCTAACCCTAACCCTAACCCTAACCCTAACCCTAACCCTAACCCTAACCCTAACCCTAACCCTAACCCTAACCCTAACCCTAACCCTAACCCTAACCCTAACCCTAACCCTAACCCTAACCCTAACCCTAACCCTAACCCTAACCCTAACCCTAACCCTAACCCTAACCCTAACCCTAACCCTAACCCTAACCCTAACCCTAACCCTAACCCTAACCCTAACCCTAACCCTAACCCTAACCCTAACCCTAACCCTAACCCTAACCCTAACCCTAACCCTAACCCTAACCCTAACCCTAACCCTAACCCTAACCCTAACCCTAACCCTAACCCTAACCCTAACCCTAACCCTAACCCTAACCCTAACCCTAACCCTAACCCTAACCCTAACCCTAACCCTAACCCTAACCCTAACCCTAACCCTAACCCTAACCCTAACCCTAACCCTAACCCTAACCCTAACCCTAACCCTAACCCTAACCCTAACCCTAACCCTAACCCTAACCCTAACCCTAACCCTAACCCTAACCCTAACCCTAACCCTAACCCTAACCCTAACCCTAACCCTAACCCTAACCCTAACCCTAACCCTAACCCTAACCCT
Organism: Scyliorhinus torazame; assembly: GCF_047496885.1. Lineage (NCBI taxonomy): Eukaryota > Metazoa > Chordata > Chondrichthyes > Carcharhiniformes > Scyliorhinidae > Scyliorhinus > Scyliorhinus torazame. Next base: position 3,967 of record NW_027307847.1, read on the forward strand.
AACCCTAACCCTAACCCTAACCCTAACCCTAACCCTAACCCTAACCCTAACCCTAACCCTAACCCTAACCCTAACCCTAACCCTAACCCTAACCCTAACCCTAACCCTAACCCTAACCCTAACCCTAACCCTAACCCTAACCCTAACCCTAACCCTAACCCTAACCCTAACCCTAACCCTAACCCTAACCCTAACCCTAACCCTAACCCTAACCCTAACCCTAACCCTAACCCTAACCCTAACCCTAACCCTAACCCTAACCCTAACCCTAACCCTAACCCTAACCCTAACCCTAACCCTAACCCTAACCCTAACCCTAACCCTAACCCTAACCCTAACCCTAACCCTAACCCTAACCCTAACCCTAACCCTAACCCTAACCCTAACCCTAACCCTAACCCTAACCCTAACCCTAACCCTAACCCTAACCCTAACCCTAACCCTAACCCTAACCCTAACCCTAACCCTAACCCTAACCCTAACCCTAACCCTAACCCTAACCCTAACCCTAACCCTAACCCTAACCCTAACCCTAACCCTAACCCTAACCCTAACCCTAACCCTAACCCTAACCCTAACCCTAACCCTAACCCTAACCCTAACCCTAACCCTAACCCTAACCCTAACCCTAACCCTAACCCTAACCCTAACCCTAACCCTAACCCTAACCCTAACCCTAACCCTAACCCTAACCCTAACCCTAACCCTAACCCTAACCCTAACCCTAACCCTAACCCTAACCCTAACCCTAACCCTAACCCTAACCCTAACCCTAACCCTAACCCTAACCCTAACCCTAACCCTAACCCTAACCCTAACCCTAACCCTAACCCTAACCCTAACCCTAACCCTAACCCTAACCCTAACCCTAACCCTAACCCTAACCCTAACCCTAACCCTAACCCTAACCCTAACCCTAACCCTAACCCTAACCCTAACCCTAACCCTAACCCTAACCCTAACCCTAACCCTAACCCTAACCCTAACCCTAACCCTAACCCTAACCCTAACCCTAACCCTAACCCTAACCCTAA